>NC_133619.1:389438407-389445907 GCF_048593235.1 Sminthopsis crassicaudata | reverse complement strand
GAAGACTGTAAATTTTAGAGTACATGTTATCTTGTGTCATTGGCTAAGGATGTTTCCTTATCAAGAGTTCTCTATTTCAATGAAATCATATGTCAAGAACCTCCCAAATATATTAAAGTGGCATATGAGAATAAAAGAAGTTCTCAGAGCATTAACTGAACAATGCACAACTTATGTCTTGTTTCCCCCCAACAATCTCAGAATGTGAGCCAAGAACCAAGGCTAATGGAGTTACTTATCTTTCCTTCTCTAGAGGGTTTGAGGTTTCAGTGCATGTTTCACTTCTATCTCCCACTGAGATAAGCAAACTTGGCCACATTCTGCTGTTTAATGCCTGGATGGTTGATCAATTGATGACACACAGATTTTTTTTCTAGATTAAAAGTATAGAATCTTGAGAGAGTAGCTCTTTTAGACATTGATAATATATTAATATGTTTGACTTAACTACACTTATTTGTTTCCTAAAAATGCTCTTTTGGATAGAGGAAGTCAGTTTGTATGCTTATATCCATTTTAAATAAAACATAAGAGGATGAATGAATGAATATATGAATTAATGAACTAATAAAAAAACAAAATCATTATCAGCCAAGCTCTGTGCTAAGTTCTGAAGATGAAAATAGAAGGGGAAAACCTATACAATTTCTTCTCTCATAGAGCTTATAATTCAAAAAATTAGCACAAAAAGAAAAAAAAAGAAATTTCAGCTCTGAGCAGATAGAAAAGCATAAACATATTAAAAGGTCAGTAATGGGATATATGTCAAGGCTCAGAATTTTATTTTTTTCTCAGTAGTATTTTATTTTTCCAAATATGTGTAAAAATAGTTTCCGACATTAATTTTTATAAGACTTTGTGTTCTAAATTTTTCTCCTTTCCTTCCTTCCCTCCTCCTCCCCAAGAGAGAGAAATCTTATATAGATTAAATATGCAAATTCCTTGTCAACATATTTCCATATTTGTCATATTGTACAAGAAAAATAAGACCAAAAGGGGAAAAATATGAGAAAAAAGACAAATAAAAAAGGTGAAAATACTATACTTCAATCCACATTCAGTCTCCATAGTTTTTTTCTCTGAATGTGATTGGCATTTTCCATCCCAAGTCTATTCAAATTGCCTTGGATCACCACACTGTTGAGAAGAGCCAAGTCCATCCCAGTTGATCTTTATGTAATCTTGTTGGTACTATGTACAATGGTCTTCTGTTTCTGTTCACTTCACTCAGTCAGTATCTCCACACAAATCTTTCCAGCATTTTTAGATTATGTCAGTAGGTCTAAAGGGAGTACTGAGGGTCTGCAAGGCATACAGATGGGACCAATAAGATCTGAAGAATCTTGAGAAGCATTGGTATATCAGTTAGGAAGGACAGTTTTCTATTTATCTCACCAGAAGGAACAGAGAACTTGAATCCCAGCTCATCCAAACTATTTGAATATTCAAGTAGATTGAGTTATTGGTGTGCATGGTTTCTGATGATAGATATGAAGATCAAGTAATGATAATTTAAAAAATGAATAGATTTGAATGTGTGCATCCAAATGAATATTCCCTTCAAAGTAATTGCCCTAGTAGGCTTCCCTACTGGGGGGGGGGGGGGGGGGAACATGCCCTGAACCAAATATTTCTTGAATACTTAAAAAAATATATATCTTCAGAGACTTTTAGGAATCTCATCTTTAAAAAAAGCTCATTAATGGCTGACAATTTATCACTTTTTGGATTGAAGAGGTTTTGTTTTTGTTTTTGTTTTTGTTTTTGTTTTTTTTTTTTCATTGCATTGTCAGCAGCTATAGAGGCCTAAATTAATAAATGAACATCAAAATACACAAAGTGATATGTAGTCTTTTTATTTTCTTCCCCATGGCATAAATTTCAGTTTTTCAATCCAATACCAAAATAGAGGCTTTTTGATATCAGAAAGAAGGAGATCTTGGGAAGGACACAAAAATGTAATAGACAAATATCATTTCTTACTAGTTAACCAATATACATTTGTGAAGTATGGTGAGCCAGATCCTGTGATAAATGCTACAGATAAAAAGGCAAAAGTGAAATAACTCCTGCCTTCAAAGAACTTATATTTTATCCAGGTTAACATCATTTACATAAATGATTATATTTTTAAAAGTACACAAAAAAATCCTTCTGCAAGGCAGTAAGGAAAATGCTAGCCACTGGGAAGAAAGGAAGATGAAGGAGACATACTGAAGGAAAAGCTGAGCAGAGCTGTGAAGAAAAATAGATTCTATGAGATAGAGATTAGTAAAATATATTCTGGTCATCTGCATAGAAAGTTCAAAGGTAAAGAAAATGTCAGGGTGGGAAAGAAGAATGTCATTTTGGCTGAAATCAAGAGATGGGAGGAATGAGGGATATATATAATTAGAAAGATAATTTGGATTCTATTAAATGAAAACAGAGTAGAGATAAATGGGACCTCATTGAGTAGGTTCAGTGATATGTTCAGACCTGTGCTTTAGGAAAATAACTTTAGCATTTCTAATGGTAATACACTGGAGAGAGGGGAGAGGCTTCAGGAAGGATGAACAATTTGGAGGCTATTGTATCAGGTCACTTTAACTCATATGATGGCAATGTAAGTAGAGAGAGAAGGTATTGGATGTGAGTGAAATTTGATAAGAATCAGCAAGTTATTGGACATGTGGGGTGAGAATAAAAAGATCAAGGATGACTCTGAGGTTGTGGATTGGGATAATTGAAAGGATGGTGCTTTCTTAGATAGAAATTCAGGTGCTGGGTAGAAGAATACTTAGCTGGGTGCAAAAATCAGTTCTATGTTGGATATTTTGAGTTTGAGGTGCTGATAGGACATCATTTGAAATTTCCAAAGCTAATGGGAGACTAAAAATAAAGAAGAGAGAATAAGACTATGTAAATTGATCTGACAATCATTTGCATAGAAATTATAATTAAGCTCATAAGAGCTTGTGAAGCCATTGAGGCAGAGTAATAGATGATAGAGATGAAAAGAAAGTCCAGAGAAAGGCTTTGTGTGTTATGGGGTGCTTATATGAACTTCTAAAAGGATGTGTCTGCAACTGATTAATGACTAACTGCTGCTTTTCCCTCTCCCCAGGTGTACAGACTGAAATCTGGGTTATAGGAATAACAATTTAGAATTAAAATAACTGTAATTTTATAGAAATTGAGAACAGGAATGGTTACTTTTCTTGTCCAAAATCAGATAGTAAGTTACAAAGCAGAATTCAAATTGGACTTCTCTTAAGTCAAAAACAATGCTCTTTCCATTATGCTATAATGCCGCCAATTCTGAGTTTCATTTATGTGATAATAAGGATCTAACAATAATAAGTATAAAATCAGGTTAAATGATTCATTTCTTCTTGATCCACAAATGACTGCATGCTGGAAGGAACTCTTTTACTTCTACCTTTATTTTCCCCTTCCGTCATTGCTCTTGAATTTTTGTTTCCTTTTTTATTTTTCCCATCCTTCTAGGGGATGAAAACTCTAGACAATCTTCTAGTAAAAGCAAGAATAATGGCAGATCTGATGTGAACACATTTCTTATTTCAGAATTTGGCACAATGAAATTATCAAATTGTTAAGGAGTTTGGGAAAGGCTTTCTCATTCCTTTTATTTGAAATAATTATAAAGCTACATAAAAATAGCAAGATTCTCTTAATCCAATCTTTTTTACTGACAAATTCCTGCATTTCAACAGTGCTGTAAATTTTTCAAAGACTTTCCTCATGCATTCTTGTAATTCTGTTAGATGGAGGCTAAGTGTCCAGTTGTTATTTAACCTTATCTTGCCCTTGAGGAAAGCCCAATAAAGTTGGGAAGCCTATTCAGAGTTACACCATGATTTGACTGAAGAATGGGACTTGAACCCAGAGCCAGTGAAAGATAAGAAAGCATGGTATAGAAAAAAGCATAGGAAAGAAGAATATAGGAGTTCAGATATAGAAAAGCAGATTTTAGATTAACATGAGAAAAACTTCTTTGTTTGATAGAGTTATCAATTAGTAAGTATTTACTAATTGCCTAATGCATGTTAACCATTGTTCTAGGCACTGGATATGAAAACTCTAAGCATTCTCTGTCATCAAGGACTCACAATATATTAGAAGAAATGATTTGTGTATAAAATATAAGACCTACCCAATAACCAATCCATATGGCCATATATATCCATATATTCATAGTATAAATACACACACACACACACACACACACACAGGGATATAATAACCAGCTAGCCACACAGAATGATTGATAGAAGAATAGATAGATAGATGAGACATACATATATTCATAGATAATAGATAAATGGGTGATAGAAACAAGGAGATTAGGGGTTAGGTACTAAAAGCTGGAGTGACATTAGCAAAGATTTCATGCAAGATATAGCATTTAAGATGAGATTTGGAAAAAAACAAAAAACTTAAACTCCTAGGAGGAAGAGAGATGGATTCCAGGTTTTAGATTAGTTTTTTTCTGAAGTTCCCTTCTTATAAGATAACTATTTGTGCATTTATCTATCTTGATTTGTCATTCTCATTCGTAAGTGATTCCTCTGTTTGTGGAATTCCTGCTCAGGGTAAGAAATTAGATTCAATGATAACTAGACCTACCCAACATCAATACTTTATTATTCTGGATAATCCTGGTCTTCATGGAGTTAGATATTGATCTTTTTTGCTTTGTACCTTTTCATTAACACAAAGTTTATTTCTTCCTCAGAATTAGTACTATTAAAGCTCATTAGTACACTTTTTATTCCTCAACTCGCTCTCAGATACCTTTCCTTCTTTTTATTAGGAGATAGAACACATAGCACAGATCTTTTTCTTGTTCTACCCTTTACATTATGACTACATATTCTTTCTTAGTTTCATACATATGCTGAAGGATAAAATAATAAGGATCTTTGTGAATAAATGACTCAAGATAGAATTTATGTTTCAGAGAGAAACTCCCTGTCAGTCTCAGTTTCAGCATTATCCAGCTTCACTCAGGACATTCATTTAGGTTATTTCTTCACAACCTGACTCCCAAGACTAGTCTCTAAATGACTTTTGACTGTTTCTAAAAATTCATCTTCAATGGACAAATTGCTGCCATCAATGTAGATATTCAATAGGATTTGCTGTAGACTATAAAGGTGATATTCTAAAATATTTTGAGATGTGATAGCACCATTGGGAAAACCAAATAAGCTCCCAAGATGAATTTAAATTAGTAAAAATTATATTAATGCTAGTTTCTTTTAACTGTGCCCCATTCATTGTCCTTTATAAACTTGGGTTAAATATCTATACATTCAGTTACAGTTCAGTACACAGTTCAGAGTTCTCTTTTCCTCCTTTTTCATAATCAGAAACTAGAATTTACATTCTGTAAAAGTAAAAAACTTGGGGGGAGGGGGTTAAAAAGGGGAAATTGCAAATTCTTTTCTCCATTATTTAAAACTCTCCTCTGATTTGCCCCCTTTTATCTTGCATGAATTCTTTTCATGCAGACTAGCCCTGCCTAGGATTTTTAACATATTCTTAAATCTAATCTTCTAGCACTGAGATGTAGTACTAGCAGGCTAAAAGAGTTTTGCCACATAAATACTGCTGTTATTCTGCAAATGAATCCTTCAGGTGGCAGCATGTTATGCCATACTTCCCTTTTATTGTCCTGACTCAGTTTCCCTAATTGTCTTGACTCCGTTTCCCTTAATTGTCCTGCCTCAGTTTCCCTGAAATGTTCTGCCTCAGTTTCTAATTGTTCTGCTCAATCCTGCAACACCACCTCTCCCTCCTAATCATGATGATCCAAATAAGGACAAAGACCTTCTATCTTAGACATCATCAGAATGTCCAGTACCTCTCCCCATCCCAATTTATCATAATGTCCTTTAACTCTCCCCATTCTGTCATGCCAATTTATCAGATGTTCCCCATGCTTCCCCTCACCCTGTCAGAAACGGTCCCTTCCCACTCTGAGTGTTCTGACTCTGCCCCTACCTCGGTCTAACTCCGTAGCTGAGCCACATGTATTTATACTTCATGGGAACCACACATTAGTTGCTGGATGCTTTGGACATCAGCCCTGGGGGCATCGTGCCCCTAGTACAATCTCTCCCTTTCAAATAAAATATTATAACTCTTTAATCTCTATCTTGCCTCAGTTTCTCTTGCATTATACTAGCAGGCAAGGGTCAACTAAAAATGATAATTGATAATCACTACAATTATTTATATTATTAAATTTATACAGCCCTCAGACATATGACTTTCTGATAGGAAAAAAAAAAAATAGATTCCCTTGTAAAATTAAAATTATTTACTGTTCGATTTTGCCCCATAGTTTTCTATCTTCATACTCTGGACATTTGGACAAATGGAATGGACATTTCCATTTTGCAACTCCCATTTATATATAACTTCATCCTGTAGAAGATTCTGGGAAGATGGCAGAGTAGGTTGCTAAATTTCAAGCTCTCCACCGTTCCTCCACAAAGAGATCAAATGTGTGCCTCTGGGAAAACATAGACTTAAAAAAAAAAAAAAAAATCAGGAAAACTTAGAGCACAACAGAGATCCTCTGGAAACAACCTGAGAAGATCCAAAGAAATCCCTAGGGCTTGGATTAACCTTTGTGAAGTGCAAACTCTTCCAAGCTAGCTCAAACACCAAGTTGAAGCCCTGGGGATAGTTGGGTGTGGCTGGAGCCTTGGCTGGAATCTCAGAGATGTTTATCTCCGGGATTGTTTGTGGAGTCCAGATTTGAGTCCTTGAAGACAAAGTGAACCTCAGTTTATTGGGAACACTAGACCCAGGTGTGCTGCAGGGATATGACCCTGGGTGAGAAGGACTTGCACCTACAAGTGCAGAAGCAACAGGGCAGTGATATTGTTGACTATGGGTACTTGTTGGAAAGTGGAGCACTTGATTTGGGGTTCACACTAATACCGCTTATTAAAAAAAAATGAACTGCAAAGAAGAAAGAATTTAACTATAGAAACATACTATGGGAGCAGGAAAGACTGGGGTTCATCTTCAGAAGAGGGCACTGAAGTAAAAAAAAAAAAAAAAAGCTTCTACGCCAAAGAGCAATGTGAAATAGCTCCCTGCCCAGAGAGAATTCATAGAAGTTAAAAATCAAATGAGAAACATTAAGGAAAAACTAAAAACAAAACAAGAAAAAAATAAAATAAAAGCCATCCAAGAAAGACAAGAAGATTATGGGGAAAAAAACTAGAAAAGGAGATACAGAGTGTCAAAGATTAAAATAACTCTTTGAAAATTCGTATTGGACAAGGGGAAGTCAATGAAGCTTTGAGAGACCAAGAAATAACAAAACTGATTATAAAGAATGAAAAAAAAAACAAAAACAAAAACAAAAACAGAATGTGAAATGTAAGAAAAATAATAAAGATCTGGAGAACAGATCAAGAAGAGAAAATATAAGAATAATTGGACTGCCTGAAAGTTGTGACTGAAAAAAAAAGGATA